>NC_135505.1:122706211-122713711 GCF_052857255.1 Amblyomma americanum
CAAGGTGGAGACTCTAAACCAGCCAGGTACGAAAGTTGCGCAAACTGACTTCCGTCGGCCGAGGATCTCGAACGACCCGCGTTGTTCCAAAGGCGCGCTGTCTCTGAAATGAAGCAACACTATAAGAACCTAGCTGCAGTGGCATCCTCTTCGATACTGTACGTCGGGACGTCCTCCCATTGGCGCCGCTTTGCTAAGCAGCCGCTGTTGAGCAAGTCGGCCGCTCTAAAAAGGTCAGCCTCATGAATGGCAAGATTGGTCTTGGCGTGTTTGTCCCAAGTTTGACGAGAAAAAGAAAATGTCAGCGGGGAATAGAAAGGGGCCGGTTAGGCGTCTACGTTGTCAGTGGGCTTCAAGAAGGAACAAGCAGTTCTCGCAAAATACAGAGCTCGAACACACAAACAATATTATTCCCCACAGCCTTGATATAAAGTCTTCCCACGCCTCATTGAAGTTGAGAATTTTTAATCAGAGCGCTCTAAACCCTTGGCATGGGTTGCGACATTTTCTTAGTTTGAAAGTCAGTGGTGAAACAGCAAAGCGTAGGCGCTCATAAAAATTACAGCTATTTTAAAACAGCAGCTCTGTTTGAGGCTGAATACCTTCTTGCGTGCAAGAAAAGCTTGCACGATTATTGTTGTATTTTGTTTAGCGTTAACTAAACGCCGTCCAGTCGTCCAAATGTCTTCTTGTTTCTAATTCGCCTGGCTTCATGAGCAGAAAACAAACTCCACCTGTGATTTCGGTCCTTTCACGAAAACTTCCAATAGACGACTTCTACAACGGGCTACTTTATCTGAAGTAGCCATACATGATTCTTGTTGGAGGATAGATCTCAGCATGGTATTCTCGAGAGCCTATACAGATCAACAGAATATCTTTGGTTTTGGTTATGTGCTAATATCTTTGGTTTTGGTTATGTGCTAATGAAGCTAACGAGCATTGTAAGGAACATCAAAGAGGTCTCCAGGAAAGCCTTCGTTTCGGCTACTGCAAAGGAATTGATTCATTGATTGATTGATTGATTGATTGATTGATTGATTGATTGATTGATTGATTGATTAATGGATTGATTGATTGATTTATTGATAGTACAAAAGCGCGGAAAAGCGGGACGAACAAAAACCAGACTAGTTGTTGTTGTTGCCTCAAGAACGATGACACATACCCACGGTGGGGGATTGACAAGGGTTTGGTGCAGATGCAAGCAGGAAAAAGCTCAACCAGGTAGGCAGACTAGTTGAAAGTCAGCGCTTGTATTGTCTGGTTCTGTTTTCATCCTCATTTCTCGCGTTGTTATACTAAGAATCGCAACCAACTTGACCAGTTTTCTGTTCTTCTAAGCTTGATTGATCCGCCGCGGTGGCTGAGTGGTTATGGCGCTCGGCTGCTGGCCCGAAAGACGCGGGCTCGATCCCGGCCACGGCGGTACAATTTCGATGGAGGAGAAATTCTATACGCCCGTGTACTGTGCGATGTCAGTGCACGTTAAAGAACCCCAGGTGGTCGAAATTTCCGGAGCCCTTCACTACGGCGTCTCTCATAGCCTGAGTCTCTTTAAGACGTTAAACCCCCCCCCCCCCCCCCGTAAACCATAAACCATAAGCTTGACTGATCATTAATTTATTGACCAAGGGCTGCCTTTAGATTACAGAGCATCGGGCAAGACAAGACTTCCCTCGGATCTTTGTATTGCATAAAAGACGGCAACGCTCGGGGTACAGCAATGACATCTAGTTTCTGATGTCAGGTCCCGTGGCGCCGCAACTCTCGCAGCGTCCCAGCACCGACTATCAGCTATCGAGTGACCTTCTAACATTCCCTTCTCTTCCAGAAGGCAATAGCAAAAAGGAACTGACAGCTCGTTAAGTTTTGTCGCGCTGATTCTGTGGCGGCACGCCTTTCCGTTGATGTCACTCCATTGCTACGGCATTCATGTGCCGGGAATGTTGCCCAGTTGCCGCATCGACTACCGTTTGTTTTCGGGGCAGAACAAATGTATTTTCTCTGCAAGCGGGTGCTGCATTGCAGACCCAACACACTCGATGCCGTCTGCGCAATTAATTTCTTTTGGGTGACGCCGCTGTCGGGGACTGTCCACGCGTGTTTTTTTTTTTTAGGAAATGGTTTGAAAGCATCGAGTTTCACTACCTAGTAAGCGTAGTTGCACATTCACACAACTATTTCTGGCTGCGT
This sequence comes from Amblyomma americanum, assembly GCF_052857255.1. NCBI lineage: Eukaryota > Metazoa > Arthropoda > Arachnida > Ixodida > Ixodidae > Amblyomma > Amblyomma americanum. The sequence continues at coordinate 122,708,408 of NC_135505.1, forward strand.
TGGCAAGAGCATCTGTGTATTGAGTCGTTTATTTTTTTTCCGCATCATGACCCCACTGTATGACGTCAAACCAGCGTCGCAGCATCATGCCGCAGATTTTATCGTTAAAAGGACACTGGGACGTTGCTCCAATTTTTTTTTTCTCTCAGTATATTTTTTCTTTGCTGTTTGTCAACCTGGTGAACCTCGTCCAGCCAAAAAAGAAAACTTTTTGCCTACAAAGTTATAACTACACATGAAATATTTTTACCGCCACCCTGAGGTTTAATGCCATGAGGTTGATGGCCATGCCAAGTCCATTATCTACTCATCGATTAAAACACACGGACGTGTAAGAAGCAGACAAAACCTGCGCTTTCAGCTGAATTTTATCCATTGCAAAGTCCTGTTTTGTACTCTGTGGGAGCATGAACTTAAGATAATTGCCGCAGGTTATCGCACCACAAGTCACCACATATCAGTCCGCTTCACTTTTGCTTGCATCATGCTTTTCAGAAAGCGATCTCTTTCTCAAAAGCGATGGAGACGCGATACTCCTGCTTGCGATTTTACATCCCTTGAAAACTGGATGACACTTACCCGGCTTCGGCTCCGAACAGTGTTTGACAAGTTTTCCTCTATTCTTTTCAAGGTTGTTGTTAACGTCTTTATGCCTCCTGCTCAAACACCACACGATCTGACCTGTACAGAATTTTGCACCTGACAAATGCAGAGAACGTGGAAAGCCCTTCCGCACATACTTCAAGTTTATTTTCATGCTTTATTGCACACGTCTGTTCAGACATTCTACAAAGTTTTGCAAGTTTATGAGGTGCTGAAAATACGACCTAAACTTCAGTTCGATACTTCCTGCGGCGCCCATCACGAGAAGCTCTTACTCCCCCTCTCATTACCAGAAATTCGGGACAGCGTCCAGCTAGTGCCGCTAAGCCTAGAGGCCTATCACATGCTGCTCTCCAGCCGTTAGGTCATTCTGAACCTCTCTTACGTCACGATAGTCGTCAACGCGCTATTTATGAATGTTCAAATCTATGCGCCACATGGTGCCAGCCAAGGGAACTAGAAGTCCTTGTCCCAAATTCAAGATAATTTGTTACACGCAGGAGCTCTGCACTTAGTCCTCGTCGTTGTGCACGCACAACCGCAGGCGGCGAAAGAACCATTTCAGTGCTAAGCGGAGAGCGTAGCAATATGCTTGAACTGCACTCAACTAAGAGCGCTTGTGCGTTCACTGTATGCACTCGAAGTGGTGCAGACTACGTCTAGCGTACACTAGGACCAAACCCACTACCATACTTCTGAAGAAAGCCAACAGCCACTGAAACGAAGGAGCTGAGACGAATGTTTCTACATTTTTTTTTTATTTCCGCGAATACAGCATTACACAGCCGCCGCCGTATCTCAGTTGGTAAAATTTCGGACTCGAAATTCGGAAGTCATGAGAGTCGGATCTCTCCGGCGGCATGCGGTTGTTTTTTCTTCTAAACTATAATCAATTATCTTTCAACTATAAGTATTTACACAAATATTTTTTCGTTAGTCAACACCTGCAATAAAAAAGTGATAGAAACATTCACTTTATGCTTCTTCGTTTAGGCGACTGTTGGCTTCCTTCATAAGTATATCATAACAAGCCCCCTATTTCCATTCTCTTCTCTGTTCAACTACTGCAGTGATCGCCTGCTGAGCACGCAGAATAACACAGTTCATACGAATCGCAGCATGCAGCTTAAGCTCATTATAAAATGCGAGAACGGACGTGTGTCTGTGAAATCTTCATCACACACTCAGGGCGAGTGATATATAAAAGCTACTTCTCACAAATTGTTCCTATTACAGTATTTGTGAATTTTAAAGTTATTTCAGAAACCAGGCGAGAAAACTCTCCTTGCTCCGGTGAAGCTGGCATTTGAATCCTCAAGGCTGATTTGTGTTGTTTATTAAGCGTTTCTGTTTTCAAATATAGACAAATTACAACAGCGTACAATATTTGTAACTTATAATAAACTGCTCATCTCCAACCAAAAAACTGCGACCAATTAACCTTGGGTTTGAAATTAGTTTTTTTTTTGCTTGGAGATGTGCAGTTTATTATAAGTCTTCAAGCCCATTAAGACAGGCAAATCTGTCGAAATGTTTAGTTTTACAATTTGTAACTGTGTTGAAACAAATTAGCATGCATTGAACACCTTTCGTTTATATTTTTTAATTCCTAAAATAGAGAGAGCTCATTTCATTGCGTGCATTCAAATACAAAATGGCTGGCCTTTCACACAAAGAGAGTAATATTTCCCAAACGACCCACCTGCACGGAACTCGCTCATTAGAGCGCATTGAATCACCCACGTATGAACGGTTCGTGCCTGTAAAGGCAGCACGAATGTGACCTGCGCCTATTAAGCGATGTTAATTACCGTATTTTTGAAAAACGCACACGCGATCTGTTATAGGTAAGAGCGATGTTCGAAAATACCATCCGATTCATCGTGAAGTCAAAGCACCGACTGCTCAAAAGTAACTGCTCAATAACGAGGTGCGTCGACCCTCTGTAGGTTGTTAGAGCCAGAAAAGCTAACCGGCGTAATGAGAAATGAACGAGCGCGATATTCTAATAGAACAAAATAGTTAAGGTCAGCAGATTTATTGCTAATGAAAGTTGCTCGCTCGAGTGACGCTACGTTAATCGCCCGTTTTATTTTTTTATGCCTTGTTTGACTAGCACTCGGACACCAATTAGGCACACTAAATGAACTTGACAGAGATTGCAGACGGGAGCTGGTTAATACTGTAGTTCACTTAGTGTCTGGGTCTGTTCGTATGTCCGACCCTGAGTGAACATTACGCAAGTGGTGCCCTCTAAATGGCCAAGTGCTTAATTAACCAGCGTGTAGGGGCGTGCAGTAGCACGCGCTCAATGACACTCATAGCGAAGGTTAAGGCGGAAACTTTGGAACACCTTGCTTAACCCTAAGCACAGAGATCACAGGATATTCACGTATTTAGTTTCTTGCGATCGTCTTTTAATTTCACGTGTCGCACCCATTTCGCATGTCTCACAGTACCACATACCTAGAGCCTTTATGGGCACTCTGAAGAAAAAAATTTAAAATTAGCCTGCATGCAATCATACGCACTTAACAAAAAATGCCCAAGTGGCAGTGAATAGTTTGTACTCCACCGCACAGCTGAAAAGAGAATTTATTTATTCCATATATACGGACTATTTTATTTACTCTCTCATAAAAGGGAGGTATTTAGGAGTAGAAGGAAGGTATCTAGGAGTACAAGGGAGTGAAATTTTAACCCCCCGCAAAATGAAACACAAAAGTGACGTCATAATTATTCTTCCACATTCATGCTCATTCTTACACCATTGCCTGCAGCGGAAACAGAAAGGTAGATGTAGGGGCAGGCGGAAACCCAGCTTGGGCAGCTGAGTTGATCTATGGTGAGAGCGCGTCTCACGTTCTTTTCGTCGTCTGCAAGCCCAGCTGCAGCGTAGGCGGCAGGGGTCTTCTGCTTGTCGTCTGCTGTTGGTTTGCGAGCTCGTTTGGTTGTCAGTTATCGTAGATAAATGACAACCAAGTATTAATGGTGTAACGGTGTAGTTAGGAGCTCAAAAGAGCTTTCAGAGTAGTTTTTATGACCATGCATGACGGTAAAGTTGACTAAAAACGAGAGCAAAATAACACGAAAATGAGAACACCGCCAAAGGTACTCTGATAGGGCAGTGTTTGGTTTCGTCTTCTGGTCTTTAGAGGTGGCTTTTTTTTATATTACGGAGGAAAAATGTAGCCTCATCAGCTAAGCCAAGAGTTCGGGGCGAAGCTCCGTTCTATCGCATTTCCATGTAGACGCAGCACCGTATAGTTTGCTGCAACGCACCACGCGAACCACACCGAAGGAAGATGTGATAACGAGGCCTAAGCGGGGGCTCTAACGCAGTGGTGACGCTAACAAAAGATGGTTGGAGCCTGCTGGGGGCCTCAGAGGAGCAGTTCGACATTGCTTACTGTTGTAGAAAACGGCGACAGTCCGACATATTGTACTGAGGCAGGCGCCAATGCAACAGCAGAAGAGAGCAGCGATCCAGGGATGACGGTAACCAATGGGACGTCGCTCAGCGCCATCATCTGAGCAGAAGCAGACGAGACGCTAGGTGGCGGTGCGGACGGCGCAAAGTGGAGTTTGTCTTACTCCTTTGGGGAATTGGTGAGCATTGAGACCAGGAAACTCCATTTCAGAATGGGTGTCAAAAAGAGAGGGGTCCTCCTTTTATGCCCCATTACGCAGTTCAGGAAGTACAATATGTGAATCTACGAAATTTTTCCTCCATAACGATAAAGTAAATATTTCCACATATAAAGTTTAAAGGGAGACGCCGACCTTTTAAACTCCCATTTGGATCGATTCTTGTCTCAAGTGTATAGCGAAAGCGGAAAACATCACCATGGGGCACATGTTTTCTCAAGTCCCTTCCGTTAAAAACAGCTTGAGGGAGGTACTGTGCATTCAAGCACACACTTTCGCCACTTGTTTACCGCCTTTTTAAAGGATTTTGGCTCGATAAAAACACTCACTACAGCTTTCGCGAGAAGGCATGTCGTAGTAAGAACAGGGTGACAGGATGTCCAGTATCGACGTCGACGGGAGTTGGTGCCGTGCGTCACCGGATGTTCGGGAGAAAAAAAAACAGCAAAAAATTGAGCCAGACACGAGGCAAGTACAGCAAGGCCAGCCTGGAGAGAAGAGCTACCACTTTACAGCAAAGCTACGTAGGGCAGTAACAGGGCACATGTCGGACAATAATATTCCAGCAACGTGCGCGCCATCACCCACTATTGTTCGCAAATATTTGCTCATGCTAACACGGAGTGCTCTGGAAGCCTGATGATGCATGACCAAACACTGCCGGAAGCAAGACCATTTGCTACTGGGGCGCACTTTGAATACAGATGTTTCTCTATTTGACGCTGATTTGTGCCGAAAACGCGGCGACGAAAGGCGACACAATGCTGTTACATCCTCTTTGTGGCGACTGTCGAGTAGTATGCGCTCTACCGACGTCTCCACTCTACAACACCCTAGGAACCGCCGCCGGTCAAGTGCACTGACGAGCACCATCGCCAGATTTAGTGGGCCATAAAAAAGCGGGCCCACCCCGCCGGCGCCTCATAAAAAAGCATGTACAGGCCTCGAACGACGACGTGTCGTTGAAATGTTGAAGCAAAAAAAATTAAGTGTTGCGCCGCGTCTATTCATTGTTCCTGCTGGTGCGTGGCGAGGTTTCGTTTAGAGCGCGTT